>NC_080164.1:176031957-176044457 GCF_950295315.1 Erinaceus europaeus
GATAATTATTAATCACTAATAATAATAAAAAATAGAAGTTGAAAAATAATAAAACACAAGGCAGAACTTGGACTGGGCTTGGCATATTGCACAAAAGTAAAAGACTGATCTGAGGTTGAAGGGGAGGGTTCAGGTCCTGGGACATGATGGCAGAGGAGGATCTAGAGGGGGTTGTGTTGTTATGTGGAAAACTGAGAAAAGTTACATATGTATAAACTATTGTATTTTACTGTTGACTAGAAACTAATACTCTAAAGAACAAAAAATTTTGTGTCTTCACACTTCTATCTCCCATAGATAACTATCATAGTTCCCACAAGTCTTAGAAACAGTTTGCTTCTTTCTGTTTTGTTTTTTTTCAAGTTCATGTGTATCATTTATCTAGATTTCACATATGGCTGAAGGCATCTCCTTGTTATCTTTCATTTCATTAGTTATTTTGCTAAGCAAAGTTCTATCCACTTTGTCCCAAAGGACATGCTATCGTCTTTTTTGATTGCAAAGTAGTATTCCATGGAGTATATATCCCATAACTTCTTCAGCCAGTCATCTGTTGATGGGCATTTAGGCTTCTTCCACTCTTTGGCTATTGTGAATAATGTAGCTATGAACATAGTGGTGCATATGTCCCTTCAAATTAGTGTTTGTCCTTTGGATAAATGCCGAAGAGTAGTGTTGCTGGATCATAAGGTAACTCCATTTCTATTTGCTTAAACAGGACTGTCCATACAGTCTTCTAATGAGGTTGCCCCCATTTGCATTACCACCAGCAGTGTAGCAAAGCTCCTTTTTCTTCACAAGCTTGACAACATCTGTCACTTCCTGCTTTGATGTTAGCCATTCTTTCAGGTGTGAGATGGTATCTCAGTATAGTTTTAATGTGCATTTCTCTAATGATAAGTGAAGTAGAGTACTTCATCACATGTCTGCGAGCCATATGTATCTTTTCTTTAAAAAACTGTCTGCGTAGTTCTTTGGTACGCCTTTTTGTTGGATTAATTTTGCTTCTTTTGTAGATATGTATCACTTCTGCATAGGTTGAACTCAAATCCTTATTTGAGTTCATTGTGTCTTTAGTTTTGAACCAGGGGTGTGAGACAGCGCATGAATCCAGAGTGCCAGGTCAGGGTCTGAGGTGCTGTGTGACTGTGGGCAGGTAAATACACCCCTCTGATATTTTCCACAGGGCTTTTTAAGGACTGAGGCCTTATTGAAATGGTTCTGAGTTCAATGATGGGCAGTAGGACGGCAACACAAACCTCATGTTCCCAGGATTCAATATGTATGTGAATGAATGTGCTGGGGTGTGGATGAATCTCCATCCCCCTCTTGATATTCTTTTCTTGAACTAATATCTGTGGGGAGGTTTTACTGACATGGAGATGAGATTATTTGGGCCTGGGGTGGTGGCACACATGGTTGAGCACATGTAATACAATGTGCAAGGACCTTGGTTCAAGCCTCTGGTCTTGTCCTCACCTGCAGGGGGAAAGCTTTGCAAATAGTAAAGCAGTGCTGTAGGTGTCTCTCTGTCTCTCTCCCTCTCTATCACCTTCTTGATTTCTGGCTGTGTCTATCCAATAAAGAAAGGTAATAAAGAAAATTGAAAAAAGAGAAAGATAAAGAATAGGAAAACTATCAGGGAAGGGGATGGGATATGGAGATCTGGTGGTGGAATTGTGTGGAGTTGTACCCCTCTTATCATATGGTTTTGTTAATGTCTCATTTTTTAAATAAAAAAATAAAAAGAGAGAGATTAGATTATTTCCTACTTTACTGTAAGGAACAGTATTCTCCTCAAGTTCATGTGCTTGTGGAGTCTGTGAAGGTGACCTTATTTAGAGATGTGATAAAGTTGAGATAATGTCATTATGGACTAGAGTAGGTTCACATCTAATATAGTCTATGCCCTTATAAGAATGGGACATTTGGGCACAGAGGCATGGTCACATAGAAAGGAAAAAGCTTTGTGACTGAAATAGCTCCATAAAAGAGCCATCTGCCCAAAGCTACAGAGAAGGTTTAGAACTCTACCTGTAAGTCTTCTGTGTGAAGGGAGGAGTTTTATCTTGTCATAACACACAATACTGAGAGTGGGAGTGAGTGAATTTCCCACAGTGTTCTCTTCTCTTTCTGACAAAGGAGAGTGGGGTATACCCTCCTGACCACAGCTCCTCCCTGGGAAAAATAACCAATTGACTTTCCTTCTCTCTTTCCTTTCTTCCTCCTTCCTCTCTTCTTTCCTTCTTTTCTCTCTCTCTCTCTCTCTCTCTCTCTCTCTCTTATCTTTACTAGAAAGCTGCTCAGCTCTAGTGCAAGGTGGTGCAAGGGATTGAATCTGGGACACCAGAGTCTCAGGCTTGAAAGTCTGTTTGCATAGCCATTATGCTATCTCCCCTGGCATAACCCCTTTACTTTCAGTATCATCTTGACAAAAGCAGACACATCTATCAACCAATACAAACAAATAAGCAAACAAACAAAACCCCAGCAAATTCCATGGAAGATATCTGGAAATGTCTAGAAATTAGGAAGGGATCTTCTCTAGAGTATTTAGAGGGAACTTTGACCCTGTAGAGGCTTAAGTTTCAGATTTATAATCCCAAGAACTGAGAGAGAGAAAAAACTATTAGTGGATGTTAACTCACCCTGTTTGTCTTCATTTGTTATAGAAGTCCCAGGAAATGAATACATCTATTCAAAATTCCTTTTGTAGTTCTCCTAAAATTTTCCAGAATTATTCATCTGCCTAATACTCTCTCCAGCCTCCTCCCTCCTCATTAAAAAAAATCAAAAAGAATTTGAAACTGCCTTTATTTATTGTAATTTTTGTTAGCATTATCTCTTTTTAAAGAAGCCCTGTTTTCATGTATTTTTGAGAGAGATAGAGAGAGAGAGAGAGAGAGAGAGAGAGAGAGAGAGAATGGGGCCCGCAGAACACTGCTCAGTTCTGGTATGTAGTGGAGCTTCCCCATTTTTTACCTCTGAACTATTAAACTCATAGACATCATTCTGCATTTCCAAATAGAGCTCTCTCTCTCACCTGAGAGTCACGTCTCAGAGACATCTGCCCACCTCAGAACATCTTGTTTCTCCCAACCCCCCTTGTTAGCCCTAACAGGTCAACTTCTTCATCCCTTACAAATGTAAGGCTAAGCTTCCCTTCTTCAGTCCTTCCAAGAACTTCCATGGCATGGGTAAATATTTCTCTAGTTACAGCAGTCCCTCCAATGCATGGTTTGGTTTTCTGCAGTTTTGGTAAACAATGTCAGTGTGGATGCAAAAAGTAATAAATATATATTTTTGAGAGAAATAGAGATGGAGAGAGAGATCACAGTCACATAACTATATTATAATATATTGTTATAATTTTGTTTTTTTCATAGATATTGCTGCTAATCTTTGAAATTAAACTTAATCATAGGTATGTATAATAGGAAAAATCATATTATATATTGGGTCTGGCACTATCTATGCAAAGACTAGGGGGTGTTGGAGAGGTGCTTGTGGGTGGGGTGGTGTATATCTTATGTTCTACTTAGACAATGAGTGTTGGGCTAGTGATGTGAGAGAGATGACCCAGGAACCAAGCCAGTGGTGGTGAGGCAGTTCAGATCTTTATTCATTTGAATGCCCCAGAGTTGGGTGGTAGCACAGAGGCTTAAGTGCATATGTCATAAAGTTCAAGGGCCAGCATCAGGATCCCCTTCTGAGTGTGTGTGCTCTTTGAGACCAGAAAACGAAAGTTCCAAGTCGAAAACAGAAGTGGCTTGACAATACTATACATGGTTAGGAAAGGTAAAAGGGAACTGGGAAAGGTAGGAACTTCCTTAGCAACTGTTGTCAGGGGGTTAACTGGTAGGATTGATAATACCCTGCAGGCAGGGAGGGTCTTGAGGATAGGAAAAAATATATCAAATGAGCAGAATGGGTGGGGAACTAGGGAGGAGACCTTAAGTCATTTGTTAGACACAGCAGAACACTGGTATGTAGATAATGAGAGAGAAAGCTGTTGTATTAAGGAATGCAGAGCTGGTTTAATGTTTTAAGGAATGCTGAGCCCCTGGAGGCAGAAAAATTCAGAGTTTCTGGAGACACACAGTAGCTAACTGTTGTTGCGGCGGTCTGGTGTCGGGCTGCACCACGGAGAAGAGAGCGGACGTCCAGAGCAAAGGGGTACACAAATCTTTATTATAGGATGGGGGGGAGGTTTGGTTCAGACCACGTGGAGCCAGCCAGCAATGGCCGACCATGTGGGGAGAGCAGGGAGCGAGACCTCAGAGAGGGAGAGCCGAGAGCCCAGAGAGAGAGAGAGGGGAGGGGTGAGGGGGCTTTTTATTGGGTGGCAACCAGGGGTGACGTGTAGGGCCAGGATTGGTTGAAAGGGGGCACTCTAGGATTTAGCGGGGCATAGAAAAACCTGGGGGCAGAGACTGCATCAGAATAACTCCTCAGCAACATCTCCTCCTATCCCTTTATATCTTAATGGACACAGTAAAGAAAAATGGAATGGAGCAGGCTTAAATGTTTTAGAGGAATGCCATGCTCAGGTGGGAAGATGTAGGACTTTCTGTGGAGGAGGGAAGGCTTAAATGGCTGCCAACCTTGTGAGATTTATGCGTCCTCCTGTGCTCAACCCCTCTTTAGAGAGAGAGACTTACCTGGAGAGACTCATCTCATAGGTTTAAGCGCAGCCTGCTCAACCATCTCTTCACAATATCTCTACATCTTTTCTATCTTTCTATCTAGTAATTGCATAAGATGTACAAAGTCTATAAAAGACTATCATGGGGCAGAAACCTTTTGCGCATAAGCCTAAATGATATAACAAAATAGGAAGGGACAAGTAGGGGAGAAGTAAAAGCCAGTGTGGTGTGAAGGGAAGGATTGGTGTGTAAAGGAACATTCCCTATTTGGGTGGGGAAAGGGGCAAGGGTACATAATGAGGGGGAGGTGGGAGGCATGACCCACCAAAAAGAGGGGCTATTTGGCATTGTATAGTCCTCAAGGCAACAGTCTGTAAAGTCTATGAATTACTCAGGATCAGTCTATGAAAAACCAGCAGCGTGAAGGGAAATAAGCTGCTTCAAAATTGTGTACAATGTATATAGGGTATGTCAGAAAGTCCGATACAAGTCTCAGTCCAAAGTAGATGGCTAGGGGAAGAATTGGCAGGGGATGCAACGCTGCATGAGGGAGGTCAGCCGCTGGAATGTTGCTCTTTTGTAGATAGCTAGCTGGAACTGCCAACACGTAACAAGCAGGTCAGAAGCAGGAACAGTAACCAGGCATGAAGAAAGTTCTGTCCTTGGAGTTTGTGTATCAGGTTCTTCAGATCGCGTTGAGTGACATCTAGGGTTTCTGGGGGTGTGTCACGGTAGTCGTGCCATCTAGTGAGTGATGTCAGGGTGTGCAGATGGTTTTTCCGAGATTCAGATGGTTTTTCCGAGATTCCTGTGAAAGAAACACAAACAATCTGCTTCTCGTGGTTAATTTGAACTTGTAACAAGTTATAGGTTTGTTATAGTTGATACCTCGATGATTATAATTGGTTTAGAATCTCTTTATGATTTTATTTAAAGGTCATCTAATGTGACCTCCTGTAGCAGCCTCTACCGCAGGATCTTGAGACCAGTTTTAGCTAAAATATGTATTTTAAACAGACTCAAATTGCTTAGAGAGTTAACACATATTCGTGACAATGATTTTAACGTTTACAGTGCCAGATTGATGCCAGATCTGTTGTGGATTAATTTCCACAAGATAGTTTACAGGGCACCTTTGGGGTCCCTTCAAAGGTGTCCTGTATATAAAATTTATATAGTTTAGTTTTGGGAATGAATAGTTACGTTGAACATTTAGACTTTTACCTAAATAGTAAGTTACCTTAACAATTAATTTTTACCTTGTCTGGTAAAAGTGTAGCTGTAGGGTTACACTTCTGACCGTTAAGTTAGTGTTACCAAACTTGAGACATACCCATAAACATTTAGTTATAACAAACTGGAGGAAAAAGAACTTTTGTTATAAAAACAAATTATTTAAAAACAAATTTAAATCTGTCATTAGTCACACAGTTTAAGACTAAACACTTACATATATACCAAAACTATATATAAAATTCAAAAGAGGGAGAAAGAAAAAAAATTTTGGAATGTTTCTGGACGTCTCCAGAAACTTTGGCTGCGTCCAGCATTTTTATATAACACCAATTACCTTTTAGAGTACTCCAAGCAGATGGGTCATGCAAAAAAAAAATTTTGTCATTTAACACACTCACTCACAAAAACAACTGGCCAGTTATAACATAAGACATACAGGGAAAGGGTAGGAGAGAGGTCTCTGTGAGCCAGATTTTGCAGGTTCTGCCATGTCGTATTATGGGTCCTGGGATGTATCCTGCATCTGGTCCTCTTGTAGTATTTCTTGTTCTTCAGGAATAACAGCGCCATCCTGCGGGTATTGTCAGACATGGCGGGCAGGAACCCAGACAGGTTTAGAGAAATTTTGAGGGAAAATGCATGCGAAACCCCTTCCCACGGTCAATAATGGGTCAGGCCCTTTCCAAACTTTATCGAGTGGGTCTCTCCATTTGACCTTAATAGATGGGAGGGTAGATGGTGTTTGCCAGTGAAGAATAATAGGGGGTAAGGCTGAGTTATTGTAAATATTAAAGAGATTGAACGTAGTTAAGGCTTTTGCTAGCTGAATATTGGGGGGATATGTTCCTCCTTTATCTTTATTTAGTTGAGCCTTCAGAGTTTGGTGGGCCCTCTCGACAATGCCTTGTCCCTGTGGATTGTAGGGAATGTCCGTGGTATGAGTAATATTCCAGAGGGAACAAAAATCTTTAAATTGTTTGCTTGTAAACATAGGTGCATTGTCTGTTTTCAAAAATAATGGGACCCCCATAACGGCAAAACAAGAGAGCATATGGCTTACAAGGTTTTTAGCACTTTCTCCTGTCTGAGCTGTAGCCCACATAAATTTAGAAAAGGTATAAATTGAGACAAACACATATTTTTGTTTGCCAAAGTTTGGTATGTGGGTGACATCAATTTGCCAAATAGCATTAGCTTTTAAACCTCGGGGGTTAACCCCAAGGGTCTGTATAGCAGGTGTCTTTATGAGACTTGCACAAGAAGAGCATGTAGTGGGGATATGTTTTAACTGTGATACAGGAACATCAGGGAATCGAGCTTGAAGGCCTTTAAGATTAACATGGGTTAGAGAGTGAAAATTAGCAGGATCAGAGACAGAGACTGGGAAAGTTCCTGTGGAGGCAAGGCGGTCAACTGCGGCATTCCCTTCTGACAGGGAACCAGGAAGAGGGCTGTGGGAACGAAGGTGTTGAATATACAGTGGTTGAGTTCGAGAACAGAGCATAGAGGCGATTTGAATCAAGAGAGGGGAAAGTGGGTTGTCATCAATTTTCACATACGAACGAGCAAGCCATGGAAGTAAGTTAACAGTATACACACTGTCAGAAAAAAGGTTGAAGGATTCTGGTACAGCTTTTAGTGCAAGAAAAACAGCATAAAGTTCTTTGTACTGAGGGGAATTATCAGGAAGCTCAGTAGAGAGAGGTTTAGGAGATTGTTTGTCTGGATAATATATAAGGGCAGCAGCTCCCCTTTTTCCGCCATCAGTAAAGATTGTAGGAGCAGAGGGAATGGGATCCTGAGAGAAAAGTTTAGGTGCTAGTAGAGGCAGAAGAGGTAAAGAAGCTATCAATTTATTAGAAGGAAAATGGTTATCTATTTGTCCTGGAAACCCCACGAAGCTTATGGCAAAGCGGGAATGATGGCATATAAGCCACTCTCTATCTGTGAGAGAAAAGGGCAGAATGATTAAATCCGGTTCTTTCCCTAAGACCTGCACAGACCTATTTCTCCCTTGGCGAACCATGAATGCTAACGCATCTATCTCAGTGAGGAGTCTTGGAGCTCCTCCTACTGGTGTGTGAAGCCATTCGAGAACCCCACGGTCTTGCCACAGTGCCCCTACTACTGTGGGGGTGGAGTTGAAGATTAGAAGGTTTACCGGAGAGGAGGGGGAGAATCGAACAAGGTGCATGTCCTGGAGGGCCTGGTTAACCCTTTCCAGTGCCAAGGAGGCCTCAGGAGTTAACTTACGTTTTTAAGAGGGCTGTTTGTTTCCTTTCAACAGGTCAAACAATGGTTGGAGGCAGCTTGTGGGAAGATAGAGATACTGCCTAAGCCAATTTAAATTTCCTAGAAAACTTTGTAAAGAAGCAAGAGTAAGGTTAGAAGGGAAGGTAACATTAGGTTTTAAGGGACGAATCTGCGTTAGAGAAATCTCTGAACCTAGGAAGGATATTGGAGGGATTAGCTGTATCTTCTCAGGGGCTACATTAAGGCCGCTTTTCTTTAATGCAGGAATGAGAAAATCACGTAAGGCATAGAGATCTGTATCTGATTTTCCCCATATTAAAATATCATCTGTATAATGAAAAATATTAAGGCCCTTATGAATATATGGGACAAGGGCAGATTTAACAGCCTCCTGACAAATTGTAGGACTATTGGCCATACCCTGGGGCATCACCACCCATTCAAATCTATCAGCAGGGTTGGCATTATTAATAGACGGAACAGAGAAGGCAAAACGTTTACAATCTCGCGGATGCAAGGGGATACAGAAAAAACAATCTTGTATATCAATAGCTATGATTGGAATTCCCATGGGAATTGCAGAATCAAGAGGCAAACCCCTTTGCGGGGAGCCCCAGACCTGCACGGTTTTATTTACTGCTCGGAGATCTTGAAGGAGGCGCCATTTTCCTGAGCGCTTTTTAATCACAAAGACAGGAGTATTCCATGGGCTTCGAGAATGACGAATGTGTCCCAAGGACAACTGCTCTCGGATGAGCTCTTTTAAAATTTTTAGCTTATCCCTAGGTAAAGGCCACTGTTCCACCCAGACAGGCTCATTAGAAAGCCAGCTTAAGCGGGGTGTTTGGCTACGAACAGTGGCATTTAGTATTGGGGGTGCTGAATAGATCTGGTATCGCGGGAATGAGTTTTACGCTCTGCAGAGGCGTCTGTGGATATCCTAACATTAAGACATTCCAGAAGATCCCTGCCCAGTAAGTTGGTGCTAATATTCGCTACCAAAGGGCGGAAGTGTCCGGTAGAACCTTCTGGGTCTTCCCACATAAGCGAGTCTCGTGTGCAAAATGCTCTCGTCATCCCTCCTATTCCATGTAAACTGGGTCCAGGGATGAGTTCCCAATCTTGGGGAACCTCTTCTTGCCTTAAAATCATCTTTGCTGCCCCCGTGTCAATCAAAAATTTAAAAGGAATATTGCCAATCTTTACTGTCATAGAAGGGTGACCTTGTTCTAAAACAGGAGTGGTCCAAAAAATCTCAGGCCCCGAATTTGTACCATTCAGGGGCGAACCATCTTTATGAAATTGGGACCAACAATCTCTCTTCCAATGAAACCCCTTATGACATTTTGGACAAACAGTACGTGGTCTCTGGCTCCCTGACTGAAAGCGGGGTTGCTCTGGCTGGAGGCATGGTTTCCCTGACTGGAGGCGTGGTCGCAACTTATCAGGACATTGGTTACGCCAATGTCCTTGGCGACCGCACTGAAAGCAGGCCCTGTTTTGCTTACGTGGGGCAACTGCATAGACCTGTGTCGTAGCGGGTGCCCAATAATTGCCTGATGTAAGTTCCTGTGTCGCTAGAATCCAATTATCTGGGCGTAGGTGTTTAAGATTAAGGCATACCTGATGGAATTGTGGTGTCATGCCTTCCCAGACAATAGAGCGCAGGAGTAGTTTGCGGACGTCAGGATTATAAACCTTTCTCTCTAAGCTTCTCTACACCCTTGAGATGAAGCTCGCCAATGACTCATCAGAGCCTTGGTGAAAAGAGTTAATGGGAGCTGATGGATCTACATCAGGTGTGGTCACCCTTTCCCATGCTTGTGTTGCACAGATGTGTACCTGTTCAAATAACCGGTTGGAAACCTGGCTTCTGCCTGCTGAGCTCCAGATTCATAAGCTCCTGCTCCAAAGCATCAGAATTCCATTCTACCTGTTTGTTACTATTTTCCTGCGATTGCCTAGAGCACTCATCGCGGAAACATGCCTGCCACTGAAGATAGAGTGGGTCTGGGAGTGCAGCACGAGCCAGATCTTTCCAGTTTGTGGTGTATTTAAATGCTGGTAAAAGCTTCTCAAGACGGACTTGGTCCATGGAGAGTGCATACCGTCCTCCCTGACTGCTTGTCTGAGTGTTCCAAGTCATTTAGAGGAATATGGCTGCCACGGCTGAGGGTTTTGTTTAGAAGGGGCCAAGTTTACCGGGAATGTGTGGATTTGGTCCGATGGCGTGGGAGAGGGAGCTACAGAAGTGGAAAGTTCAGTAGAAACTGCTTTAGTGGCTGCGGGGGAGACTAAACGCATATCTACGGGGACGGAGCTCCCGGGGTGGACTGCACATGGTTTAAAATCCTTAAATGCTGAAAAAATATCCTTTAGCTCTCATATCTCAGCCACTAGGTCCCTTAATGGTGACGTATCAGCAGGGGGCGGGGTCAGGGACGAGGAAGCCTCAGGCGGAGCTGAAACCGCAGCAGCAGGGGCCGGGGGCGGGGTCAGGAAAACGGAAGCTGCAGGCGGAGCTGAAACCGGAATGGCAGGGGCAGGGGCGGGGTTCAGGAATGCAGAAGCTGCAGGCGGAGCTGAAACCGGGGCGGAAGGGGGCGGGGTCAGAGGAGGAGCGTCCGAACACGTGTTCGTGTTTGTGGGAACGGAATTCTTGGGTTTAGCCGCTGATCGCTTAGGATGTCTAAGTCTTAAGCACATGTGATTTAACTCTCGTACCTCAGCCTCAAGGTCACTTATCCTTATGGCATACCACGTTTTACATATCTTGAAAGTGGCGACCACAGTTAAAAAAATCCAAGGGGTAGCGAAAATTAAACCCTTTATGACAGCGGGAATCTGTCCCAGGTCAAGAGATAATGACTGGGACACCTCATAAAATGAGAAATTTCCCATGGTGGAGGGAAACGCTGGGCCACAGAAGTGGGCGGATGCCACTTACCTGTGTCTGGGCGGTTTCGGAGACCTCAGGCCAGGCGTGGTGTGGGTACGGAACACGATGGGCGCCAGATGTTGTTGCGGCGGTCTGGTGTCGGGCTGCACCACGGAGAAGAGAGCGGACGTCCAGAGCAAAGGGGTACACAAATCTTTATTATAGGATGGGGGGGAGGTTTGGTTCAGACCACGTGGAGCCAGCCGGCAATGGCCAACCATGGGGGGAGAGCAGGGAGCGAGACCTCAGAGAGGGAGAGCCGAGAGCCCAGAGAGAGAGAGGGGAGGGGTGAGGGGGCCTTTTATTGCGCGACAACCAGGGGTGACGTGTAGGGCCAGGATTGGTTGAAAGGGGGCACTCTAGGATTTAGCGGGGCATAGAAAAACCTGGGGGCGGAGACTGCATCAGAATAACTCCTCAGCAACAGCTAACAGGGAAGCAAAAAACTCAGGCTCGTACCTCTCCCCAGCTCAACCTTAGCAAGAGAGAGAGTCTGACAGGGAGATTTGTTTCCTCAGTTCCTCATTTTTCAATGGGAAAAGCCTCACCATGCTCAACCTGGTTCTCACAGTATTCCCAGCAAATGAGCTCAAGGCAGTAAGGAGCCATCTTTGTTCTCACTGATTACTACCATTCTACTTCTGAACATGGGGAGTCTGGCTAAATATGGGTCCATAATGTGGGAAGGATGATTCAATGAGTGAGCAAATGCTTGTTTGAGACACTCTTACAACTACTCAAAAAGATCTGGTAAGGAGGCAAAATGCTGCTCATAGGGTCAGGCATAATAAGTATCTAATTTGTAATTTGAATTGATCACCACTGACCAAACTTAATCAGGATTTTGATTGTTTTCATGAAATAATGACCCAGAGTTTTTCTGCTCATCCTTTGTACTGTCTCCTTTGAACTGAAAATTAATACATGTTCATGGTAAAAAGAAAAAAAAAAAGAAAACATTTCAATTAATAACATGAGTTTTCCCTCTATCTCAGAATTGTGTCTGTCACTGTCTTCATGAGCAAAAACTGTTAAGAGATTTTGTGTTGCCCAGTTGAAATATTCAAAGTACGCAGAATAGGGTGGGGTGGGGATAGATACAGTATACAAAAGTATACAAAGTATGCAGAATAGAATGAGGGTAGATAGCATAATGGTTATGAAAAGAGACTCTCATGCCTGAGGCTCTAAAGACCCAGGTTCGATTCCCTGCACCACCATAAACCAGAGCTGAGCAGTGTTCTGGTAAACAAAACAAAACAAAATGAAACAAAACAAAACAATGTCAATGTAAATTGGTCCAACCTCTGTGGAGAGCAGTATGGAGAACTCTCAGAAGGCTAGAAATTGACCTACCCTATGATCCTGCAATTCCTCTCCTGGAGACACATCCTAAGGAACCCAACATACCTATCCAAAAAAATTTG
>NC_080164.1:176049457-176074457 GCF_950295315.1 Erinaceus europaeus
TAAGTCCTTGATCCACCTGGAATTTACTTTTGTGTTTGGTGAAATATAGTGGTTCAGTTTCATTCTTCTGCATGTTTCAACCCTTTTTTTCCAACACCATTCATTGAAGAGACTCTCCTTCCCCCACTTAATAATCTGGGCTCCACTGTCAAAGATAAGATGTCCATAGGTGTGGGGGCTTACTTCTGGTCTCTCAATTCTATTCCACTGGTCAGTATGTCTATTCATTTCTCAGTATCAAGCAGTTTTGATTACAATGGCCCTACAATACAGTTTGAAATCCGGGAGTGTGTCATACAACACTCATATCCAACTTCAAGCTAGCTATCCAACTCAAGCAAAACTATCATAGTAGTATGCCCCCAGGAATATGTCTAAAATGGTCTCCTAGCTCTCCTCTACCCCAAAATCCATAATCTCATTTGCTCTAATCCTAGTTTTTGGTACCTGTTCATTAAACATTTTGTCTCAAATTAGGTCAGGTCACCTTCCAGACACCAAGTTCCATATGCTACCATGATTCCATCCTGACTTCTGTGGTAAGACAACCTCACCAGTATATCCTTGCTTCTCGAATCTCCAGAGCTCTGGTCCACTAGGGAAACATGGAAACAGGATGGAGATATGGATCCACCTATCAATGCCTGTGTTTTGATAAGTATCTGATAGTTTCTGGTCATCATTATACTTTTGGCAATGGAAGGAGACCATTTTTTAAAGTGATTTAATAATGATTGACAAGACTGTGGGATAAGAGGAGTACATTTCCATACAGTTCCCACCATCAGAGTTCCATATTCCATCTCCTCCAAAGGAATTTTCCCTATTCTTTATCCCTCTGGGAGCATGAACCAAAGATCTTTATGGTAAGAAGAAGGTGGAAGGGCTGGATTCTGTAATTGCTTCTCTGCTGGACATGGGTATTGGCAGGTGGATCCATAGTCACAACCTGTTTCTATCTTACCCTGGTGGGGTAGGGCTCTGGGGAGGTGGGGTTCCAAGACACATTGGTAAGGTCATCTGCCCAGGGAAGTCAGGTTGATATCATAGTAGCACCTATAACTTTGTGGTTGAAAAGCATTAAGACATAAAGCAGAACAGATTGTTCAATAATCAGGAACCCAAATGTAAGACTATAGCAGATAATATTTGGGGTCTTCATGTTGGAAAAGTTTAGGAAATCTATTTTAGGTCTATTCCAAGTGGCCCATGACTTCACTAATTTTTGTCTGAGCCCAACAGCTAATATGCAAGTGGGCTAAAAATACTGTCTGAGAAGCTGGTGTCAGAGTTGGGAATAGGACTAGAAGGCTGGATCAGGGCAGAAATTAGCTCCCAAATATGGGAAAAGTATATAAATACCTTTAACTATAAACCCCATCGATCTGCCCTAGGGCCCATGTCTGTTCATATTTAGTACAGAAGCCTGTGTAATCTCTGCTTCCTCGTTGGTCTGAGCTTACATTCCGTGGTCATTTATAGGAAGATTATAAGCTGTACTCATTTCAGTCTTTCTTGGGTGGCAGAGTATGTTGACCTGGCTTCCCTTTGGAGAGTGGGACAATTTCTACCACTGTTGTTCTACACTGAGGGCAAGGTCCTGTAGAGGCCCACAAGAGGGTTTATGATGTTGTTCCTGATGGAGATGACAAATGATGGTGGAGAGAGGGATCTGTTAGAGGTCTAGGTCCATCATATCTATGTGAAAATCCCAGGGTTCCCTGACTAGGATCCCGGATGATGGGGTGGCCTGGTAGTGATCAAAAGGGCTATCATTAAAGTGTGCCAGTCTCTTGACCTTAACCAGATTTTGTGGTCTTTACTTTATCTTACAGACTTAGAATTATTGAAAGAAATGAAATAGGAAGTAGGTGAGGAGGTCGAAGTAGAAAGTATTTGATTAAGTACTTTGTGGTGTCTTTTTTGGTCTTTCAACTTTCTAGCTGTACTTATTGAGTCCCAACTTATAAATGCCTTATCTCACACATATGCCTTATCTCATGGGCCCTGTTCTATATCTAGGTTCCAGAAGATGGAGTTCTAAGGAGGAACACATTTCATACATTCCATGTGGAAGAAAACTCACTGGATGTGATTGAATTAACCATGGCAAATTTCATTAAATATACAAAGACATTGGACAGAATTTCAAAAGAGGAAAAGTACTGCACTTAGTGACTAAGCCTAGGAAACCATGGGGTCTGCAGTTCTGTATCTCAAGGGCCACCAAGTGCCCATTCCCATTCTCTGCTCCATTGTCCTTCCTCTCCCTGCCTCTCTAAGGCACCGAGTCCCAGCTCAGCTGACAGCTATCCAGGATGAACTCAGGGATCACAAACACTCATTCAAAATCAAGTGGAAGAAATGGAGGGGCAAGAACTGAATGGGTAGAACATGGGGTTTGGACTCTTGGGTCTCCTGGTTAAATCCCTAGTATCACCATGTGCTGAAATACTGCTCTGATATCTCTCTCTCTGTTATCCTTATTTATTTATTGGATAGAGACAGCCATAAATTGAAAGGGAAGAGGGTGATAGAGAGGGAGAGAGATAGAGAGACACCTGCATCCCTGCTTCACCACTTGTGAAGCTTCTCCCCCTGCAGGTGGGGAGCCAGGGCGTGAACCCGGATCCTTGTGCACTCAGCCAGGTGTGCCACTACCTGCTCCCCTCTGTCTCTTTTCTTAAGATACACACTCTCTCATGTAATTTCACAAATACAGTCTATCCTATTTAAAATACAAAAGTGGAGAAACAAAACAGCTTTTTAATTATACCAGCAATAACTCTGATAGAGAATATTCTATCTGTGTGCCAAGAGTAGCAAAACAAAGTCTTACTTGCTAATTTTATTAATTTTTTTCTTTTACTAATTTGACTACATCTAATAAATATATGTTAAACATCAACACATCTGAAAATGATTAAATATTTTTACCCTAGTGCCTAGTTCCTGGTTATTTTTAAATAATTGCATGGATAAGTGTAGCGCCTTCCTTTATGAACTTTTGTGACATGACATTCCAGTCTTGTTACAGAAGAGATTAAAAACAGCACCTAATTTCTGCTCGGCCTCAATTAGAGGTGAGGTCAGAGCCGGGTTCATTCATCTTTCTGATCAGAAATAAACTTGTTTTCCCTAAACTGTTATGAGCTTGATACCTTCGTTTGCACAGCGTCTGGTTTATTTGGTGTGTAAACTGTCTGGGCTTGTGGACACCGTACTTGATTGGTCACCCCGGGATAAGATAATTTGGGATCTTTCACATTTCCAAATGATGTGGAGCCTGAGCGGTTGAACCAGCTGACAAATGAGAGGAGCTCGCGGAGCAGCTCCGGAGTGGGGTGGGGTGGCAGGGGGTGGGGGTGTGTGCAACTTGGATTATTAGCAGACGCATCTGATTCTGGAGGTTAATGATTTGCACACACCCGACAGACTGGAAAGCTCCCCTTCTGCACCCTCCAGTGGGGATGGGCCTGCAGATGAGGTGGAGTCTGCGGTGGTTTGGTGTCTGAGCTGCAAGGGGGTGACTCCATTGTGGCTTTTAAAAAGGCACACAGACCTGGAAATTCTGGAATTGGCCTCAATCTAGTTGCCCCCCACCCCATTTCCTTGTTACTTGTGTGAGTCCTCCTCCTCCATTATTTCCCAATGTTTTATTTATTTATTTGATTAGACGGTGAAGAGGGAGACAGGAAGAAAGAAAGAAGAGACAGCTGCAGCACTATTTCACCACTCGTGAAGCTTCTGCCACCTTGCAGGTGGAGAACAGGGGGCTTGAACTCGGGTCCTTTTGATTGGTAGCCTGTGTGTTCAACCAGATGTGCGACCCTCCTCTGATTTTTTTTATAATTTATTATTTTTATTTATTTATTTATTACCTTTTGTTGCCCTTGTCGTAGTTATTATTGACATCGTTGTTGTTGGATAGGACAGAGAGAAATGGAGAAAGGAGGGGAAGGCAGAGAGGGGGAGAGAAAGACAGACACCTGCAGATCTGCTTCACTGCCTGTGATGCGACTCCCCTGCAGGTGGAGAGCCGGGGCTCTAACGGGGATCCTTACGCCGGTCCTTGGCACTTTGTGCCACCTGCACTGAACCTGCTGCTCTACCGCCTGACTCCCTGATTTTTTTTTTTTTTTAATAGAGCATTCTGATGATGGTGCTAGGGATAGAACCTAAGACTCTGGTATGCAAGTCCTGTTACTACTACTGGGATAGCGCCTCAGTTCCCAACTTTAAAAATTGAGATATTTGGCGGCAGGGGTTGGGTGGGGGTGTGGTGGCAGCGCCTCACCCGGTTAAGCGCACATAGTACTAAACGCAAGGACCTGTGCAAGGATCCAGGTTCCACCACTGGCTCCCCAACTGAAGGGCGAATGCTCACAAACAGAGAAGTAGGTCTGCACCTCTCCACCTCCCCCCTCTCAATTTCTCTCTGCCATATCCAATGGAAGGGAAAAAAATCACCATGTAGTGCCAGCACTGAGCCCCAGAAATAACCCTGGAGGTAATTGATAAGTAAGTAAATAAATAAATAAAACAATACAAATTGAGGTATGTGAGATAAGCCTAAAAGAGAAGGAAGTATACCTGATGATCTCAGTCACTGGCAGGACTTCAGCAACAGGGACAGAAAAGGAAAACAAAGTTAACTTGGGAGTGGGTCTGGTGTACTACACACCAAAGAAAAGTACTCTGGGGAGGAGAGCATGAGGGGCTAGGGGGTACTTCTGGTTCCTGGTGTATGATAGTTGGGGGTGAGTGTTTTTCAGACACCTATCACGGGGAGATGAGAAATTGTACCCATGTGTCCACAACTGTACCATAAACCATTAATCCCAGCCCTCAATCTGATTAACAAAAATTGGGGAGTGTCAGCTCAGGAGGTGAATCAGCGGTGGGTCACAGAAACAGTATGCCTGAAGTCTTAAGTTCAAAGTCCAACATCACACATGTGAGAATGGTGCTCTGGTTCTTCTCTCTCTCAATTAAGCCAGTCTAAAATAAACATTCTGAAGGCTGGATGTGGCACACCTGGTTGAGTGCACTCTGCAATATGCAAGGACCTGAGTTCAAGCTTCTGGTTCCCTCCTGTGCTGGGGCTCACGTGGGGTGACTCTCAGCCAGGAAGGTAAACTGCCAGTTCTCCCTCACTAGCTCGAGGACTCAACAATATAGACAAGAGACACCGGGAAGAATTGGAACACTCTCATTTATTGGAATGTAGGCTTGGGTTTAAATAGGGATTTAAACAAAGAACATTTTTCAAATACATCAGAAATTACAGGTTTCTTAAAGGTCAGCTTGCCCCTATGGTAGGGGCCTGGTATGGCAAGAATTGATGTGATACATAAAGGTCAAGACAATTATTCTCCATGATGCCAACAGGTTAATTATCTAAAGGCATTTCAGAGAAGCATAAGGGTTAAACCAGCAGGGTGAGATAGAGAAAAGATAAAGAAGCTTTATGTAAATCAAAGATATCAAAAGATATAAGGAAACAGTGTTTTGGGGGCTTCACTGACTCCTGTCAGGGAGGTGTTTGATGGAGTATATTCTCTTTAGTGATCAAAAGTGAGGTGGTTGTTTGAACTCTGGGTGATTATGTGAACTTTGAATGAACCTTAAAGCAGGTAGCCATTACAGTTAGCGGGGGAAAAACAATGAGATCTCTGTGGGCTTGAGAGTCTGATAAGGGGAAACTGAGTCTGAGAGACATTTTTCCCCTTTGCTTATCTCTGTGAGAGAGGCTAACAAGGGGGTGCCTTTCCCAGACCTCCATCCAGGAATGGAGGGAGTTTTCCCTAAGCTCTACCAAGCTTACACATAGTCTCATGCTCCTGCATGAGGAAAGCTTCACAAATGATAAAGCAGTGCTATATGCGCCTCTCTCTCTCTCCCTCTCTCTCTCTCTCTCTCTCTCTCTCTTTCTTTCCCTTCCTTCTCAATTTTTCTCTGTCTCTATCAAACATAAGTAAGTAAAATAAATATAAAAAAATTGGAAGACTGGAGAGACTGCTCAAAATCTCAGAACTCATAATTTGTATGCCAAAGACCCCAGAGGTCCCAGGTTCAATTCATGAACCAGAGCTGAGTACCAACATGAACCAGAGTTGAGCAGTGCTCTCTTCTCATTCTCTCTCTCTCCATCCCTCTCTTTCCTCCTTATCGACCATTACTGAAAACCATTTTCCATAGCAGAGCTTAAGATGCACCTGCATATCAGATTTCAGGCTCAGGGTCAAAAAAAAAAAAAAAAGAAAAAAAAAAACCTAGTATAGCCACAGGCCCTTTGGAATATAACTAAAACATGCCTACTAGCTATCTACAAAGTGGAGAACCCCCCAGCTCTTCATCTGCACTATTCTAGCCTTTAGGTCCATGATTGGTCAAAAATTTGTTTGGCTTTGTATGTTAACTCTCTTTTCAACTACCAGGTTCCGGATGCTAGCAGGATGCCAACCAGATTTCCCTGGACATACAACCCCACCAATGTATCCTGTAGCTCTGCTTCCCCAGAGCCCCTTCCCCACTAGGGAAAAAGAGAGACAGGCTGAGAGTATGGATCAACCTGTCAATGCCCATGTTCAGCGGGGAAGAAATTACAGAAGCCAGACCTTCAAACTTCTGCATCCCACAATGACCTTTGGTCCATATTCCCAGAGGGATAAAGAATAGGAAAGCTATCAGGGGAGGGCATGGGGTACAGAGTTCTAGGTGGTGGGAATTGTGTGGAGTTGTACCCCTCTTATCCTATGGTTTAGTCAATGTTTCCTTTTTATAAATAAAAAAAAAAGATGTTAAGTCTCTGGGAACTTTGGCTGCCTTCACTCTGTGGCCTGTATACACAGCTATGTCTGAAGAATAATCAGATGGCTTACTGGAAACAGTGTTTAAGGCACTGAGTTAGATATTAAGCCTAAACTCAAGGTTATCTGATATGAATGTTCCCCAACACAGAGTCACTTGCCCCAGATCATGACTCGAGGAGGAACCTGAACGAATGTCCTTTCCACTCACACACAGGTGACTGTGGAACAACGTGGGTCCTGCTGTCACTGCATGTGGTGACATGCCCCTCACTCTTCTAGGCTTTGCTTCATTTGGGGTGGGGGGTGGCCATCTGATTTCTTCCTCTGTTCTGCCGCTCAATATCTTCACCCATTAAGAGTCTCCTGTGACAACACAAAGATGGCTCTTGGGTGCAGAGTAGTGAGGTCTGCCCTGAGTGTGTGTGTGTTTAAACTTCTTATAAGGTGGGCTCTGATTCATAGGACCATGGCTCTCACAGAGGTATAGTGTCCTCAGGATAGGTGTCAGCACACCTCACTGTCCACCAAATTGTTTTTTCCTCCACTGCAATTCACTGGGTCCCCAAATACCCTTGGATCTGCTGAAATAGGCCACAGGTCATTAACCCTTCACCCTGTATCTCCTTTTGTTCTGTTTCTTAAGTCCCTCCTAGGAGTAACATTATCCAGAATGTGCCCCCACTTCTTTTTCGGGCTTGTTTCACTTAGAATGATGTCCTCTAGTTCCATTCATGTTAGAACACAACGGAAGACCTCATCCTTTCTTACACTAAGCAGTATTCCATTGTGTATGTCAACCACAAGGTTCTCAGTAGTGAACTAAGGAGTCTCAGAATCTTTCTCTGCAATGGCTCCCAGCACCTCTTCTCCACTCCACGCCACGCCACGCCACGCCACGCCATGCCACGCTTAGCCTAGCCTAGCCTCTCCTCCCCTCACCCCTCCCCTTTCTTCCCCTCCTCCCCTCCCCTCTCCTCCTCTCCCCTTTTCTTTCTCCTCCTCCCCTCCCCTCCTCTACCCCTCTTCCTCTTCTTCTTTCTCTTCTCCTCCACTCCACTCCCCTTCTCTTTCTCCTCTCCTCTTCTCCTTCTCCCCTCCCCTCCCATCCCCTCTCTATTTCTCCCCTCCCCTCTCTTCTTCTCTCCTCCCCTCCCCTTTTCTTTCTCCTCCTCCCCTCCCCTCCTCTACCCCTCTTCCTCTTCTTCTTTCTCTTCTCCTCCACTCCACTCCCCTTCTCTTTCTCCTCTCCTCTTCTCCTTCTCCCCTCCCCTCCCATCCCCTCTCTATTTCTCCCCTCCCCTCTCTTCTTCTCTCCTCCCCTCCCCTTCTCTTTCTCCTCTTCTCACCTCTCTTCTCTTCCTCTACTTCTTCTCTCCTCCCCTCCCATCTCTTTCTCCTGTCCTCCCCCTTCTCTTTTCCCTCCCCTCCCCTGCCCCTCTTCTTCCCCTCCCCATCTTTCTCTTTTTCTCTTTTTATTTCACCTCTCCTCTCCTCTCCTCCCATTCTCTTTCTTGTCTCCTCTCCTGCCCTCCCCTCCCCTCCTCTCCCCTTCTCTCCCCTTCTCTTTTCTCCTCCTCCCCTCCTCTATCCCTCTTTCTCTTCCTCTTCTTCTTTCTCTTCTCCCCTCCCCTTCTCTTTCTCTTCTCCTCTCCTCTCCTCTTCCCTCCTATTCCCTCTCTACTTCTCCCCTCCCCTCTCTTCTTCTCTCCTCCCCTCCCATCTCTTTCTCCTGTCCTCCCCCTTCTCTTTTCCCTCCCCTCCCCTGCCCCTCTTCTTCCCCTCCCCATCTTTCTCTTTTTCTCTTTTTATTTCACCTCTCCTCTCCTCTCCTCCCATTCTCTTTCTTGTCTCCTCTCCTGCCCTCCCCTCCCCTCCTCTCCCCTTCTCTCCCCTTCTCTTTTCTCCTCCTCCCCTCCTCTATCCCTCTTTCTCTTCCTCTTCTTCTTTCTCTTCTCCCCTCCCCTTCTCTTTCTCTTCTCCTCTCCTCTCCTCTTCCCTCCTATTCCCTCTCTACTTCTCCCCTCCCCTCTCTTCTTCTCTCCTCCCCTCCCATCTCTTTCTCCTGTCCTCCCCCTTCTCTTTTCCCTCCCCTCCCCTGCCCCTCTTCTTCCCCTCCCCATCTTTCTCTTTTTCTCTTTTTATTTCACCTCTCCTCTCCTCTCCTCCCATTCTCTTTCTTGTCTCCTCTTCTCCCCTCCCCTCCCCTCCTCTCCCCTTCTCTTTTCTCCTCCTCCCCTCCTCTATCCCTCTTTCTCTTCCTCTTCTTCTTTCTCTTCTCCCCTCCACTCCCCTTCTCTTTCTCTTCTCCTCTCCTCTTCCCTCCTATTCCCTCTCTACTTCTCCCCTCCCTTCTCTTCTTCTCTCCTCCCCTCCCATCTCTTTCTCCTGTCCTCCCCCTTCTCTTTTACCTCCCCTCCCCTGCCCCTCTCCTCTCCCCTCCCCATCTTTCTCTTTTTCTTTTTCTTTCACCTCTCCTCTCCTCTCCTCTCCTCTCCTCTCCTCTCCTCTCCTCTCCTCTCCTGTCTTCTCCTCTCTTCCTCTTTCCTGCTGAGGTTTTACACTTTCAGGTTGACTTTTTTCAGATAAATAGAAAGAAACCAAGACAGAATGATAAAGGGAAAAGACACCACAGCATCAAAGCCTCCTCCAATGTGGTGGAGGCTGGGCTTGAACCCGGGCTCATGTATAGCCAGTTGGGCGCCCTCATAAGTGAGCTACCTTGCCAGGCCTGGATTAATGGTTTAAACATCAACACTTCTCTCTTCTTTTTAATTTAACAGTACATAAAACAATTCAGTGAAATGTGACAGGTAGATGAGGAGGTGAGGATTGGGGGTCTCTTTATCACAGTGCTTGTGTACTGCCTGCCAGAGGCCAGATGTCTGTTAAATGTTGAGGACATGAACACTAGCCAGAGCTGACCTCCCCCCAGCCTGAAGGAATTCCAGGATTCTAGTTGGGTGGAGGCAATCACAGACTTTCAGAAAGGACAATGCAATGCACCCCATATGCAAAAGGAGTTTGCAAAGTTTAAAACAATTGACCAGCCAGAGTTATTATCATTATCTCTTGAGTTTCTTTTTCTGTGAAGAAGGCCAATCAGAATTATGGTCAAGGACTGTCACTCCTCTAGTAATCAGTGTTTCCACCATGGAGAAACAGTTTTCTGACAGAACTTGATGCATCTTTGGAGTTTTATTTTTATTTATTTATTTTGCCTCCAGGGTTATCACTGGGGCTTAGTGCCTGCATTATGAACCCACAGCTTTTGGTGGCTATTTTTCAATTTTTTTTGTTGTTGTTGGATAGAACAGAGAGAAATTGAGAGAAGAAAGGGAGATAGAGATGAAGAGATAAAGATAAACACTTGCTTCACTACCTGTGAAGTGACACCCCCCCCCCCTGCAGGTGAGGAGACAGGGGGCTTGAACCTGGATCCCTGCTCAGGTTCTTGAACTTAATATTATGTGTGCTAACTGGGTGTGTCACCACCTGTCCCCCTTCTTGGAGCTTTCACATGTATGAATTTTCTCTCTCCGACAAGGAATTCTGTTTCTTGACTAGATTTAAATCTATCTTCTGGGGCCCATATTCAGAACAAGAATCTATGTAACTTCTCCATCCCTGTAGGAATGAGCTTGCATTTGTGGTCACAGCTAGGAACATTCCAGGCTGAACTAATTTCAGGACCCATCTTCTTCAGGTGGTAGGTAGAGTATGTTGTCTAACCTCCCTTTGGAGAATGGAGCATTCTCTACCATTATTGATCCACAGAGGGGTCCATTGTGTTGTTCCTGATGGAGATGACCAGTGATAATCGAGAGAGGGATCTGTTAGAGGTCTAGGCCCATCGTGTCTGTGTGGGAACCCTGGGACTCCCTGACTAGGGCCCCAGGTGATGGGGTGGCCTGATAGTGACTAAAGAGTCATCATTAAAGTATTCCAGTCTCTTGCCCTTATTCAGCTTTTGTAGTCTTTACTTTGATATGGTTAGCTTTGGAGTGACTGACACTGTGAGCTTTGGAGTGATTGGGGGATGTGGATTAGGAGGTAGGCGGGGAGGGTATCTAAGTCTAAGTAGAAACTGTTTTATTAGGTACTTTAAGGTGTCTTTTTAGTTCTTTGTACTTTCTTGCTTTATTTATTGACTCACTGTGAATTATTGTGTACTTTTGCTTTAAGGTATATATTTTCCCCTAACTTATGGATACATGTACACACCAGTGGGGTTTACAGTTAACAATATTTATATACTTTCCCCATATTTGGGAGCTACTCTCTTCCCTGATCCAGCTTTCTAGCCCTTTTTCCAACTATGACACCATCTCTCCAGACAATAACCTGGGCCCACTTGCATATTAGCTGTCAGGCTCAGGCAAAAACTAGTAAAGTCATGGGCCTTCTGGAATAAACCTAAAACAGACCTACTAGCTTTTTCCAAAATGGAGATCCCAAATCTTCACCTTCAATATTTTTCCTTTAGCTTCATGATTAGTCAACAATTTGTTCTGCATTATAGCTTAACTCTTTTTTCAGCCACCATGTTCCAGATGCTACCATGATGCCAAGCCTACTTCCTTGGACAAAGGACCCCACCATGTGTCTTGGAGCCCCACCTCCCCAGGTCCCTGCTCCACTAGGGAAAGAGAGAGACAGGCTGGGAGTATGGATCCACCTGCCAATGCCCAAGTTCAGTAGAGAAGCAATTAGAGAAGCCAGACCTCCCAACTTTTGCACCCTACAATGACTCTGGGTCCATGATCCAGAGGGATGAATAATAGGGAAGATACCAAGGGAGGGGATTGGATATGGAGCTCCAGGGGTGGACATTCTGTGGAATTGTACCTCTCTTATCCTCTTATCCTATAGTCTTTCCATTTTATAAGTAAAAAGATACATATATATATATATATATATATATATATATATATATATATCTTCTTTTGATCCCAATGAACCGCTACTGTACAGCTGTGAATTTCTCTGTCTCCTTTATTTGTCTGGTTCTCTTTGATGAGCACTCCTTATCACCTTTCAGTTGTCTTAGTAAATGAACCATGGAAGGTGGTCTGGGGAAGTCTTGTCCTGGAGACCTGTCTCTGCTCTCAGTGTGACTCACCATCAGAGAAATACTGCATCTCAGAATCCAGTCACACTAGAACCAGAACTTGCATCGGAACAAGAATACACACTGACTTGACCTGTGCACTTAACGCTGAGGACAAATGCCTGGCCTCACTGTCATGTTTGGTTTTACTCACTACCTGAAGCTGGTTTCACTCTCCCAATTTTCAGTGGAGGAAAGAGATACATAGAGAGCTTAAGCAACTTGTTTAATGCCATGTGGTTGAAAAGATGAGGAAGCAGGATTCCAATCCAGGTGTTTTTCTGACCCAAATGATACCTTTCTACACGGATTCTTCTGCGTTCTAAAATGTCAAGGGGTGAATGCCTTGCAAATTATCTTTGCCTATTTCTATGTTTCTGCCCAGATCCCCGCTATAGCAAAGAGCTTATTCGGTCATATAAGTAGAGGTGGCATTTACATCATGATGATTGAGAGAGGAGTAGGGGATAGAGAGGAAGAGATAAAGACAATCAGGATGACTGTCCCCAAACACAACACAGCATGGGCTCCATGGTCCAGAGAGGTCAGGATTATCTTGGGGATTGGGAGGAACTGCTGTGAGGAAGTTCCAGTCAAGTGGATGAGGCTCGGGAATGACTGTGGTCATCAGAGCAGTGATGCTTTGGATTCCACATCCCTCTCACTTCATCCAGTTTCAGGAAGTGATGATGAGGAGTTCTCTACAAAGGATGTGGAAGAGGTCAACCTATGGGTAGGCCAGCTGGTGAGATAGAAGGAGAGAAATACAGAGCCTTTTGAGCATGCCTAGAGAGTCTGTAGGGCTGTGGAAGAGAGCCCTGGTACATTCTGTAACCCTCCCAGTCAACAGTATGGACAAATACTCTTTGGGGGTACACATCTCTCTCCATCTCACTCTCTGATATATTTTTGGGCAAAGGACTGATTTCATAGGAGCAGATCTGGAGGTAGGAGGGAGACTACCTTCAAGATAAAGACTTCTTCTGCCTAAAGAGGATCTAGCCTATACAGAGGACAGAACTTAAGCTTATCTGTTTCTACTGCAATCTTTTCTATTTAAAACATATTTTATTTAATTTAATGAGAGAGAGAGAGAGATACAGAGAGAAAGATACACCAAGAGAAAGACCAAAGCACTGCTCAAGTCTGGCTTTTGATGGAGCTGGAGGTTGAACCTGGATCTCAGAGCCTCAGGCATGGGGAATCATTTGCAGAACCATTATGCTTTCTTTCCGTGCTCCCCCTCCCACTTTTTAGGTGTTGGTATGCTTCTAAATTCTGCTTCTAAGACCCCTTCTGTTACATTGCTTGAGGCTGTGGCCTATTAACATAATCATTGTTTTCATTGGTTTAATCCCCACGGGTTTGCAGCTATTTTCCATCTCCCCACCCCCTATCCTACGTACTTCCTCTTCCTGACACTTCCGCCTCAGGAGACATAAAAGACAGGGCTTTCAAATGAAGAAAGATTAGATTAGATTAGATTAGATTAGATTGTTGGACTGCATCCCCACATCCCTGCTCATCAATAAAGATTGAACTACTTGATTTGTTATTCTTTTTGTAAATCAGGAAATTTGGTACTTGTTCAGTATTATTATCTGGTCCTCAGTCATTATCCAAATGCTCTTCAAAGAGAATTTTCAAAAATTTTGATCAAGACCTAAACAGTGTGACATGCTATGTTTAGTTTTCATGTCTTCTTTCACCTAGAACATTCTCACAACCTTTTTTTTTTTTTTTTTTTGCCTCTCCAGGTATTTGTAGAGCACTAACCCCAGTGTGGCAGAACAGACCTCAATTTTAGTTTGTCTGTTCTTTTCTCATGATTAGATTTAGGATATGCAATTCTGTGGCAGGAATTGCCGAAGAAAGGATTCTGGGCTCTTCTCAGCAGCAATTGATTTTTTTTTTCCCCCAAATACCATTCCCCACTAAAAAGAATGAGAACTCCCTAGAGAAATGTCTGATTCCTGAGCTGGGCAGGAAATGTACAAATCAAACTGGTACATCTTGCTGCCCAGAATGTAAGGAAGTACTGAACTGTTTACAGGAGTCAATTTGAAGGGGCTTCCCCTAATCAAATATGGGGCAGGAGCAGTAAAAGTAAAAGACAATAGAGAATCAATCACTCACAGAGTGGAAATAGTCACAGGGAATCCATAGGTGAGTTCTCTAGAGCAAACTGTTCAAATGACAGATTTAGAGAGGAGAAAGGAAAGAATAAGAGATGCCAGCTAAGAGCTACAGAACAAAACAATAATAAATGCCAACCTATAAATGCAGGAGTTGGAAAGCCACATCTGACAGGTACCATTGTAAGGGCTGATTCAGGTGAGGCTCATCCTTGGATACTAAAGGACAGGCCTAAAGTGAAAGAAGGGGGTCGGGTGGTGGCACACCCAGTTAAACCCATGTTAAGCATAGTACAAAGAGTAAGGACTCCTGCAAGGACCAGGGTTCAAGCCACTGGTTCCTCACCTACGGGGGTGGGGTGGGGGATGCTTCACAAATGGTGAAGGCAGTTCTGCAGGTCTCTCTCTCTCTCTCTCTCCCTCCTCTCTCAATTTATCTCTGTCCTATCCAATAAAATGGGGAAAAAATGGCTTCCAGGAGTAGTGGATTTATAATGCTGGCACCAAACCCCAACGATAATCCTGGAGGCAAAAATAACAATAATAATAATGAAGGAAGGATACATATAGAATCGTGAAATGTTCTTCCTACATTGTCTTTGTCATTTAATCTATGTCACTTAATAACAACACTAACTCTGAAATGCACCAGCTACAAGGAAAGAATGCAGGTCTATCCTGCCAGACTTGTGAAATCAGAAGGTTTGGGATCAGACCTCAAGGGTCAGCTTTTGAATAAGCTCTTTATGCTACCAACTTGGTAAATCCAGTTTCTGGGCTGATTCTCTTGTATCCTCTTTTACTCACTCCTGGGTGGACAGGGAGAAAGCTGTCAGCTGTTCATTTGCACAATCAATTTTATTTTCCTTTGATTTGGTCATTTCAGACCAGGGTAAAATACCAATTGTTAATTAGGACTCTTATACTTACTGCAACATTTTCCTTTCTTTCTTTCTTTCTTTCTTTCTTTCTTTCTTTCTTTCTTTCTTCCTTTTTCTTTCTGGTTTAGTGACAAAGAATTCAGGCTAAAAAACAGTGAATGTTCTACTTGCTATCCATGTGGTTTTAATTAAGTTTTAACCAATTCCCTTTCCCTTGCTATAGTGATTATGACTCTCTAAGTCAAGTCACATGAATATGGGAAAACAGCTCCCTAGCATATCTAGTTAAAAAGCAAAGCTGTTTGTGACCTCTTGTGATAAATTCAAGCAGGGATGGTGATCAGCTTGTGTTTTGTTACCTTCTGTGCTAGTTTATTTATTTGATTTTTTTATTTTAATTTTATTTTACCAGAGCACTGCTCATCTCTGGCTTATGGTGGTACAGGGGATTGAACATGGGACCTTGGAGCCTCAGACAGGAAAGTCTGTTTGTATAATCATTATTCTATTTTCCCTACCTTTTTTTTTGCTAATTTATTCTAAAGGCAATGAAGGATGCCAAGGACACAAAGCATTCAGCAGAAGACATCATATGAAATTATTGCATACTTTGAAATTTTACATACATCACCAAGAAGATGAAAATGGAGACCCAATCCAGTGAGTTAGTTGTTGGTTGGTAAGTAGACCTGTTTCAATTCCCCCTTCCAGGAAGTTTACAACCCGTACCGTGCTCTAATAGTCTCCCTACTAGCAAGCTGGCACATTGTTAGATAATGGACTAGTTTTTCCAGTTGGCAACCTTGTTTTAAAGAATAGTTTATATGAAGGGAGGATGAACAACATACACCATGCTATACCTGAGGAAGATGGGTCGATATTGGGGCATGACCTACTCATGACCACAGAATGTGAGCTCAGATCTACAGGGATGTGGAGGTCACACAGGCTCCTAAGCTGAATATGGGCTCCAGATCACATCAAATAGATGGGGTTTATAGTCAACAACATTTATACCCCTTTCCCATATTAGGGAGCTACTCTCTTCCCTGATCCAGCTTTCTGTTCCTTTTCCAGCTATGACATCATCTCCCCAGACAATAACTTGGATCCCCTGGCATATCAGATTTCAGGCTCAGGGGAAAAAAGAAAAAGGAAAAAAAAAAAAAAAGCCCCAACAAACTAGTATTGCCACAGGCCCTTTGGAATTAAACTAAAATATGCCTACTAGTTATCTACAAAATGGAGGACACCCAACTCTTCATCTGCACTGTTCCAGCCTTTAGGTCCATGATTGGTCAACAATTTGTTTGGATTTGTATGTTAACTCTCTTTTCAGCTACCAGGTTCCAGATGCTAGCAGGATGCTGACCAGACTTCTCTGGACAGACAACCCCACCAATGAGTCCTGGAGCTCTGCTTCCTCAGACCCCTTCCCCACTAGGGAAAGAGATAGGCAGTCTGGGAGTATGGATCAACCTGGCAATGTCCATGTTCAGTGGGAAAGCAATTACAGAAGCCAGACCTTCCACCTTCTGAATCCCATAATGACCTTGGGTCCATACTCCCAGAGGGTTAAAGAATAGGAAAGTTATCCGGGGAGGAAAAAGGATACAGAATTGTACAAAGCTGTACCCCTCTTATCCTATGGTTTTTGTCAATGTTTCCTTTTTTATAAATTAAAAAAAAGGAATGGTTTATGAGCTTTTTTTTTTTTTTTGGATTGGTTTTAAGCATGAAATATACTTGACTTGAAACTTAAGTGGTTGGGACACTTTGACTTTAAGTGTGTAGTTGACTGAAGGAGCTTTCAGTCAGTGATCAGTTTAATCTATAATTAGTGCACAGTACCTGATATTTTAGTGTTATTTTCAGGACAAAGGTTTCTTTTTTTGTTGTTGTTTTTAATCTTGGGCTAAAAAAAAAAGTAGCTTCAGGATTTTTAGCTAATGTTGTAAATACTATTCACATTTTAATGGAACAAAGACTAGAAATATGCAACCTGTAGATCAAGCTGTCATCTAAATTAGTCTTAGTGTGTACACCAGAGGAGGCAAATATTCAGTGACATAATCCCTTTCTTCATGCTTAGATCAGTTAAAATGAATTTCTCTCAGCTTAATAAAGGCCTGCGAAATGCAGAAGCATGTTTCTGAATGGTGCGCCTTTATAAAGGTGAGCACGTGAAAACACAGTGATCAGCTACTTTTACAAAAAATTTCTTTATTGGGGAATTAATATATTACATTCATCAGTAAATACAATAGTTTACACATACATAACATTTTTCAGTCATCCATACAATAATACACCCCCACTAGGTCCTCTGTCATTCCTCTTGGACCTGTATTCTCCACCCCACCCCACCCCACCCCAACCACCCCAGAGTCCTTTACTTTGGTGTAATATGCCAATTCCAGTTCAGGTTCTACTTGTGTTTTCTCTTTTATCAGCTAGCTGCTGAAAAAGAATAAAAGGAAAGCCTGGGAAACCAGGGATGGGAGTCACTCAGGTAGAGGGTCTACGTTTTAGGGGAAGCAACTCTAGGTGGTCTTGAAAAGATGGTGTGTATGTTCTCACCACTACTGCCATTCCACATGCCTCTGGTTATGTTGAATGCCAGCACTTTTGTAGCCTCTTGCTGTGTAAATTCTCAGGTTGGCATTCAGGACCAGACCAACACGCCTAATTAAACACCTCTGCGGATAGATATTTTGGTACTTATTCACCGAGTGGGCTCCATGTGCAGTTTGAGAAGCCTTTATTCTATCAAGTCTCTTTATTCTACAAGTCTCTTTATTCTACAAGTCTCTTTATTCTATTTATCAAGTTTATTATATTTATCAAGTCTCTTTATTCTACAAGTCTCACCAAGAATCTGCATCTGTGGCTGTCCTTTAGGAACCACCTGCCACAGAGCACACACCATGTCTAGCACTAAACCCCAAAGGAACTGGATACAAAGGCAGAGTCTCAAAGGTCTGCGGGAGACAGACCCTGCTGATGATGGCACTGCTGAGCTCACTGAGACTAAGTGACTTGTTCAGCCTGCTCATGACCAAGCCAGGATTGGAACCCAGGCCTCTGAATGTCAAAGTCATAAGACACTGATAAGAAATTTCCAGGGGGTTCCCGGAATATGGCGGACTAAGAAGCTGCTAGTGGCTTGAGCTCTGACCACATCTCCTGGAAACGGTAGGATTTTCTGCCTTTAGTAGGCCAGTCAATAAGGGGTCCTAGCGGTAACACCAAGGAGGTGACTATAACTTAATTTGGGTTAAGAATTAGAGTAGGAAAAAAGGGGAAAATTTTTTTCCATTTACTTTTTAAGCATACCTCCTCCCCCTTTCCCCCCCCCCAACCAGTCCCTGGGGACCAGCTCCTAGCAGGCTCCCTTGCTGAGCTTCTGTCTTTACCAAATTCCTGTCCCATCAGGGAGTATCATTAATTCTAAGTCTATACCCTTCTGAAACCTCTGGCCTTTTTTCTAAGTAGCCAACCCCCCCCACCTCACCCCGCATAGCTAATTAAATAATTAAAAACAAATAAAAAAAAAACCTTTCCTTTCACTGCTCTTTTATGACTGTTCTTTTTCTTATCCTTTTCTTTTTTTCTCTCTCTCTTTCCTTTTTTCCCCCTCTTTTTCTCATTCTTGTCATCCTTTCATCCTTAATCCTACAGCTTCCAAAGCCACAGCCCCCAGCCCCCACACCACCAAACAGTGTGCTTTTTTGAATTCACTGATACACATTTGGGAATTATTTTGGGGAAGAATTCTGACTCAGTGTGGACTCTCACTGCGAGTGTCTCTGCTCAACTTCCCTTCCTCCTTTAGCCACCCCTAGAATATACAGTGGATAGTAGATTTGCATAACTGTCTATTTCAGCTATCCTTGTCTAGTCCTGAGGGTTTTTTTTTTTTCTCATTCTTAACAATCAGCTGCCTCTGATCACAAGGTTTGAGGTAATCTGGGACAGGGTTTTATTTTATTTTTTTTTACCCTGCTCTATTTTACTATTAATATTATATAAAGGCATATATCTTCCCCCCTTTTAGGTTGATAGAATTAACTCTTAGCATATATTTCAGTGCTAGGGTAGTGGGCATCTTATCTATTGTGGGAGGAACTTGTCTCCTTAATCCTACCTCCTCTACCCTCCCTCCCCATCCTAGCTAATCAAAAAAATTAAATTAAATTAAATTAAATTAAAAATAAAGTAAAAAAAATACCTTTCCTTTCACTGCTCTTTAATTACAGCTCTTTTTCTTATCTTTTCCCTTTTCTCTCTCTTGTCTCTTCTTTCTTTTTCTTTTTTTCTTTTTTTTTATCTTGTCATACACTTCTTCCTTCTTCTTTGCCTTTCTGAATTTGTGAATTATTTTGGGGAACAAATCTGACTCAGAGTGGACTCTCTATGTGTGTATCTCTGCTCTAGTTCCCTTTCCCCTCTTGTTACCCCTAGAATATACAGTGGATAGTAGATTTGCATAGATGATAGATGATAGATGTCTATTCTTGCTATCCCTTCTTTCTTTTCTCTTTCTTATTCACTGGGATTTGGTTACTATTCTTTCATGGACTGGAGAAATTGTTTAGCTAACTGGTAATGATTAAACAGCTTCAATACTTGCTTCAGTTGCTACTGTAATTCCTGAGGTTGGTGAGTGCAATTGTCATAAAGGTATTTAGTACAGTGTTGCTTGTACTCAAGACACAACAACTGAGGAACAACAGAGCATATATATATAAAAGAAACACATAAATAAAAAAATGGGTAGATCAAAAACAAATAAAACTGCTACTCCAATGAATAAAGACAAGAGCCCAGAAGAAACTACAAATCAGTCAGAAGTAACCATAGATAAGAAAAGCATGCAAGCAATAATAAACTTATTAATCACAGAAATGAAAACAACATTGGAGGAAAGGAATGGCAGTATTAGGGAAACAACAGTTGAGACCCCCAAGGAAAACACTGATTATCTTGAGGCAATTAGAGAACTGAAAGCTGAAATAGGTGTAATGAAGAAAGAAGCTGAGGCAAGGGAAAGCAGACTAACAGAAGCAGAAAACAGAATTAGTCAGACAGAGGATGAGTTAGAGAAAACTAAGAAAGAGGTGAAAGAGCTTAAAAAGAGATTGAGAGACACTGAAAACAACAACAGAGACATATGGGATGATCTCAAAAGAAGTAACATTCATATAATTGGCCTGCCAGAGGAAGAAAGAGAGGAAGGGGAAGCAAACATTCTAGAGGAAATAATACAAGAAAACTTCCCAGACCTGAGTAACAGAAAGGACATCAAGATTCAAGAGGCCCAGAGAGTACCAAACAGAATCAACCCAGACCTGAAGACACCAAGACACATCATAGTCACAATGAGAAGAAGTAAGGATAAAGAAAGGATCCTAAAGGCTGCAAGAGAGAAACAAAAAGTCACATACAATGTTTCCTTTTTATAAATAAAAAATTAAAAAAATAAGGTGGCCTCAACACAGGATGGAAGGACTGAAAATATAATAGAGGGTTAAGAATGTGTTGAATGTGCCAAGATTTGAGATAGTGCAGTGGTTAATACAGTAGGCCAGGTTGGCCTTCACCAGGTGAGCAAATGAAAACAAAGTACATACCATGAAGATCAGGATGAACTTTCTTGAGTGAACAGTAGATAAGTAAAGATGAAAGCCAAAGAAATGCTTTATGGAATGTACCTAATTATGTCTATAGCTAATTGCCATGTGTTGCTATGTATTTCTTTTATTTATCTATTTATTTATTTATTTATTTATTTATTTATTTATTTATTTATTTGCCTCCAGGGTTATTGCAGGGGCTCAGTGCCTGCATTACAAACCCACTGCTCCTGGAGGCTGTTTTTTCATTTATTTTTTTTCCCTTGTTGTCATTGCTGTTGTTGTTGTCGTCGGCTAGGACAGAGAGAAATTGAGAAAAGAGGAGAGACAGAGAAGGGAAGAGAAAGACAGACACCTGCAGACCTTCTTCACCATCAGTGAAGCGACCCCCCTCCAAGTGGAAAGCTGGGGGCTCGAACCAGGATCCTTAAGCTGGGCTTTATGCTTCGTGCCATGTGTGCTCAGACCACTGTGCTACCTCCTGACCCCCCCCCCCCACTTTGTATTTCTTGCCTGTTTGCTTACAGTAACTACTGGCTATGTCAGGTTCTGTAAACCTGCTTGCTTTTGCATTTGCTGAAAAGGTATATAAACTGAAACTAAGCTTAATTCAGGGCCTGCAGATTCTCAGAGCTGATCTGAACTTCTGGCCCACATATAATAAAATTTCTTCCTTCCTTCACACACCTTGGCTCTAGTCTTCTTGATCTGCAGTAAATTTCCTTAACAACGTTTGTGGGAATGGTGAGTGCCAGAGGCGTTGCTAACTTTGTTAAGGCTTTCTGGCTACTTTGTCCTTCCACAATTCCACCCTGTTCAGTCCCTACAGTTTGACTCTATTGTAAGGGACATCATATTGTGAGTTCGAGAATCAGAACCAGCCGATGGAGTCAATAAGGAGAAATTTTATCAATGTTAGCAGGCCACAGAAGGAGCTCATGTTCTTAAAGAATTGTGTGCCCTGAACAAAGGGACAGTACAAGCTTATTTAGGGGGTGCAGGTTGAAAGCAGAAAGCGTCATCATAGAAGCAGAGGCTGCGAGGTTAAGGGGCTGGGACTTGGACCCATTGTTCAGGCTCCGGTTGTCTCAGTTACTGTTATGGTTACTGTTATCTTTTCCTGCATGGCTGTGTCTGCGAAAGTTTAGCCTCAGGACTTAGAAGCTTCAGGATAAGATACACCCCTGGGGGTAAGGGCACTTTTCGCAAGGTCTTCTGTTATCTGGGGTTTCTTTCCTTCTTACAGTTTGATTATTTAACTTTCTTTGACATTCTCTTTTACACCTCAATCCCATCTTATTAGTACTGTGTATTTAGTGTTCCTGTCCTTTGCTAGACTGTAAGTTCCATGTAGGTGGGAGCTATTTCTATCAGCCATGACTATATCTTGTATAGTCCATGGCATATATTTTATGGCCTGGTGACTACTGAATAAGCAAGTGAATGAGTGCTGTACTTTAAGTCATCCCTAACCTCCCATGACGGCAGGACCTTTTCCTCTTTAGATTTGAGATGTTCTCCTATGTTCACTTCACCTTCTCTCTCTTTTTTTTCCTTTCACATGAAGACACACAGCAAGTGAAAGAATCATCACTCAGATGCAGATCTGATTTCTTAAAAATAAATCTTTTTAAAAAATTTGTTTATATTTTATTTACTTATTCTCTTTTGTTGCCCTTGTTTTATTGTTGTAGCTATTATTGTTGTCATCCATGTTGTTGTTGTTGGGTAGGACAGAAAGAAATGGAGAGAGGACGGGAAGACAGAGAGGGGAGAAAAAGAGAGACACCTGCAGACCTGCTTCACCGCCTGTGAAGCGACTCCCCTGCAGGTGGGGAGCCGGGGGCTTGAACCGGGATCCTTATGCTGGTCCTTGAGCTTTGTGCCACATGCACTTAACCCGCTGCGCTACTGCCCTACTCCTTAAATAAATCTTTTTTTTTTTTAATGATCTTTATTTATTGGTTATAGACAGCCAGGAATTGAAAGGAAGAGGAGATAGAGACAGAGAGAGACAGAGAGACACCTGATGTCCTGCTTCACCACTTTCCCTCTGCATGTGGGGACCGGGTGCTTGAACCCTGAGTCCTTGCTCATTATAACGTGTGAGCTTAACCGGGTACACCACCCACCACCACCTGGTGCCAGAAAGATGCAAGTTGTTTTTTTTTTCCCTCTCCCCACAGCCCTGCTCAGCTGTGGATTGTAGTAGTATGGGAGACTGAACCTAAGACTTTGGAGCCCCAGGGGAGATTCTCTTTGCATAACCATGATGTTAGCTCCCCCTGCCCTCAGGTCTGATCTCCATGTTCGAAAGCTTGCCTTCACCCCCCTCCATGTTTAGACGGGTAAAGGGACCTTCTCACTGTGACTCCCGCCAAGCCAGTGGATGACTTTTCCTCTCACTTCTTATTTTCAGTTTGTGACACTAATTTGTCACTGGCTGCAGCATCGTGGGCAGAAAGCACCACCCTTGATTGTCCTGCTTACTCAGCTGAAAGCGGCAGCTGCTCCTATAAGCAATTTGATGTTCTGCACCTGAAATTGGCTCCCTCCTTCCAGCAAGACTGCAAGCTCAACAGAATGCAGGCGAGCATGAAAGGGGTTCTTAGCCTACCTCCCTTCATGCAGCAAGGAAGAGCTGTGTGGACCAAGGAAAGACATTCGCATTGGGGCGAAGAGACCAGGCTCCTTCATGTACAAGTTTAGCTGAACTTCTTTGGGTGGGGTTCTGGGGTGGCGGTGGTGAGGAAGGATTTGCTTAGGAAGGTCTGTGAGGAAGACTGGATGATGGTTTTGCTATTACTCTGTCATCTCTCCTAAGTGGTGCAGGTGAATCTGACTTCTGTTCAACAAAGCTTGATCTTGGTGTTTGCTAATCTCATATATAACTGTTTTAATAATGATCGACTGTAGGACAAGAGGGGTACAATTCCACACATCCCACCACCAGGGTTCCTTATCCCACCCCCTCCCCTGATAGCTTTCCTATTCTTCATCCCTCTGGAAGTATGGACCCAGGGTCATTATTGGGTGCAGAAGGTGGAAGGTCTGGCTTCTGTAATTGCTTCCCCGCTGGACATGGGCAGGTGGGTCCATACCCCCAGCCTGTTTCTGTCTTTCCCTAGTAGGGTAGAGTTCTGGAGAAGTGGGGTTCCAGGACTCATTAGTGAGGTCGTCTGCCCAAGGACCTCAGGTTGGCATCAGGGCAGCGTCTGCAGCTTGGAGTCTATAGTGCTGCTTCACCACTTGTGAAGCTTCTCCTCTGCAGGTGGGGCCTGGGGGGCTTTAACCAGGGTCCTTGTGTGTGGCAACATGTATGCTCTACCAGGTGTGCCACAACCAGGTCCCAAATCTCTATATTTCTGTGGTGCAAATCCTCCTTTATTCTGATTTCAAACTAGCAACATGATGTTGTTAAATAGAGAGGGCAGAGTGTAGGGAACTGGTCCCACAGGTCAGTACAAGTCTGTCTTGAAATCACCAGCTCCTACATGAAAAGTGGGTGGCATTTCAGGTTTGAGCTAGATTGGAGATTTTCCTTGGGTGGTGGTGGTTAGCAAGGCCAAGGGTCAGGTCACTGCAGTCTGGGGGTATGGACCCACTGGCCAACATCCATGTCCAACAGAAAAGCAATTATAGAAGCCAGACTTTTTTTTTTTTTTTTTTTTTGCCTCCAGGCCTATCACTGGGATTCTGTGCCTGCACTATGAATCCACTGCTCCTGGAGGTCATTTTCCATATTTTGTCGCCCTTCTTGTTGTTGTTATTGTTGCCACTACTGTCATTGTTGTTGGATAGGATGGAGAGAAATGGAGAGAGGAGGGGAAGACAGAGAGGGGGAGAGACAGATAGACATCTGCAGACCTGGTTCATAGCTTATGAAGTGACTTCCTTGCTGGTGGGGAGCCTGGGGCTCAAGTAGGGATCCCTGTACTGGTCCTTGGGCATCATGTGTGACCCCATAAAGAATTTTGGCCCATACTCTCTGAAGGGGGAAATGTTAGGGGAAAGTGACCAGAGGGCTGTGAACCCCAATTCCACTAGGACCCAGAATGTTTGTCACCAGGAAACCCACCCCCCCTTTTTTGTCTCTAGGCTTATCACTGGGGCTCGGTGCCTGCTCTACAAATCCCCTGCTCCTGGAGGCTCCCCCCCATTTTATTTGATATGACAGAGAGAAATTGAGAGGAGAGGGAGAGATAGAGAGGGAGAAGAAAGACACCTGCAGATCTGTTTTTACCACTTGGGAAACAACCCCCCTGCAGGTTGAGAGCTGGGGGCTCGAACTGGGATCCTTGCTCTGGTCCCTGTGATTCATACTATATGCGCTTAACCTGGTGTGCTACTGCCCGCCCCCCGGAACCTTTGTTTTTATACCATCAACGAAAGGAAAGAGAATCTGAAAAACACAAGAGAAAATTAG
>NC_080164.1:176079457-176080971 GCF_950295315.1 Erinaceus europaeus
CTCTCTATACCTTCTTCTGAATGTTTGCTTTCCTAGTTTTCAGAAACTGATCCCAACCAACCTGGCTTATCAGTGCAGACTTCAAGAATTATAGTCGTTTAGAAATTATTTCAGTTGAATATGGATACACAGAGTTGAACATTCTTTGCACAGTTATATTCAGTGCAAATAGTGAACAAAGCTGCAGATCCTGGAAGACTGGATACTCCTTTGGGGGCTCCCAGCTTGATGGATGGTGTGAACTCTGGTAGAACTTCCAGTCTCTGGTGAGGAGAGGGGCAGACAGTGGTGCACCTGGTTAAGCACACACATTACTTACATAAAGATTCAGGTTCAAACCCCTGGTCCCTACCTGCAGGGGGAAAGCTTCATGAGTGGTGAAGCAGGGCTGTCGTTGTCTCTCTGTCTCTTTCCCTCTCTATCTTCCTCTACTCTCTCAATTTCTCTCTGTCTCTATCCAATAAGTAAATAAAAATGTCAAAATAAATAAAAGGAATTTCCAGTCTCTAGTATGAAACTCCAAAGTAGCAGTACCTGTCCTTAGAGGTGTTTCCTCTTTGGTTGTGATAAGAGTAAAATCATCTTTCCAAAGCTAAAATGAAAAACACCTTAGTTGAATTACAAAGAGCACGTACATTCCCCTCCCTTCTAAAAAAGCATGTAGTTACATCAAAGCATGGACACTAGGGACAGAGAGGTTTATTACTAGATCAATCCAATCCCCTACTTTGTGCCAGCAGTGTGACCTTGGCCAAGTTGAGGCTCCAGGTCCTCTGCAAAATGAAGTTGTAGGATTAGATGATCCATCACTGCATGGCTTCCAGCCCTGACAGATGAGAAGTCTCTTAGAAAACAGGTGTGGGATACTTTAGTACACCAAGTAACAGCCAAAGGGAAGCAGCCTGTCTATGAAAAATTGGTTATCTCTGATTGATCTACTTCCATTTCAAATGATGTTACTAGTTGTGGAAGTAAAGGAGATCTATCAAACACAGGGTATCTGTTTCCAGACCCATCTGACAAAACACATCAGAAATGTCCTTCTGAGGAAATTGAAGTGCCGGGGGCCTGATAAGTGTACAACTTGAGACTTTCCTAACTAAGTAGATGACAAACACCCCGCCCCTGCCCCGCCAAAATTAGATAGTTACATAACTGTGGGTCTCACCGTTGAGACATTAGACTCCCGGGGCTGGTTAGTGGCACAACTGGTTGAGCGTACATGTCACAGTGCCCAAGGGCCTGGATTTGAGCCCCTGGTCCCAACCTGCAGGGGAAAAGCTTTGAGAGTTGTGAAGCAGGGTGGCAGGTATCTGTTTATCTCTCTATCTCCTGCTTCCCTCTGGATTTCTGGCTGTCTTTATTTAATGGATAATTAAAAAAATCATTAAAAACTTGTTAGAGATATTAGATTTTTTTAATATGATTTTCTGGGTATGTGTCAATGACTGGGATGTCTGTCAAGAGAAGGTCTCATCAAACATGTGAGTTTTCCAAGATGGCATCCACCCAAT